>NC_057803.1:161855854-161865026 GCF_018294505.1 Triticum aestivum | reverse complement strand
GGGGGAGGCTTTGAGGATGCGGCCGTCGCTCGGGAGCTTCTCTCCCGCAGGAGCTGTGGAGGCACGACGGTCTCCTCTGCGTCGCCGTCCAAATCGACGACGGGGTGGCTCGCGCCACCAAGCGGGGACGCCCGCCTGACGACCTCCGGCGGCCTCGAGCGCGGGTCACGGCGGCGGCCTCGGGCGCGGGTCATTGCGGCGGCCTCGAGCGCAGGGACACGGCGGTGGCCTCGAGCGCGGGGAGAAGCACAGGCACGGCGGCGGCTCGAGCAAGTCCATTCTCCAGCGAATTTCGTCCCCGCCGTGGTTCCCGTCGCGCCGACGGTGAGGGATATGGCTTCATCCGGCGACCCCGCGCCCATCATCACCACCTCGCCGCGAGGGTCTCTTCGGTTCAGGATTCATTCCCGCGCGCAGCTGCCCATCGCGCATGAAGCCTCCTCCTCCCGACGCCATCCTCTTCTTTTGGGTGTCACCGCTGCAGCGCTGTCGGCATGGCCGGCGCCGGCATGGAGATGGTCGGCTATCTTCCTGGCCGCAACCTCCTCGCCCGCTTGTCACTTCCCAAACCCAGGTCCTTCCCCTCCTCCCCCATGCCTTTTTTATTTCCCTTTGTTTACCATTTTCCTATTGATGTTTTAGTTTCCTGCTCCGGTGTGAAAATGTTTTTTCATGGTTTTTTGCCATGCTATCTAGGAAAAAAAAATGCCATGTCATTTTCTGTGGAATTTGCCTAGCATTACCAGAGAAGTTGCTACAATAGTTTTGCCACCTTTAAAGAAAAATCAATTTGTTGTAAAACTTGCAATTATAACATCATGTCAAATCGTGCAGTAGTCATGTGCAGGTTTTGTTCCAGTTTTTGGTTTACGTATTTCTCAAAATGAGGTTCAGACACCTGTTTTTTTTTTTGAGACAACCTCGCGAAGCTTTTATTAATCCGTCACAATGTTTACAGGGACGAAGGAAAGATCTTCAGGATGACCTAACCATACATGGCGGCCACCCCCGAGAGATAAAGCATGCTTCGCTAAGTTGTAAGCCTCAAACTTTGAGCTCCTAAATTCATGGACTATTTTACAAAGCTGAAAACTAGCAGAATGTTCTATGATTTCATGTATCACCGCACCATATGAAGCTGAAGTACCGCTTTGTATATCTTCAACCACCGTCTTGCAATCGGAGCCCACATGAATGCTTTGAACGTATAAGTCCTCCGCCAAAGCTAGTGCTTCCCTTATAGCCAGGGATTTGAGTGTTTGAGGATCATTGATTTGCCGGAAACCAACGATCGAAGCTCCAAGAAACAGCCCATTTTGGTCCCTACACACCGCTGCAACCGCACCATACGTGCCTCCTCTCGACAGCGCTGCATCCACGTTAACTTTGGCACATCCTTGGACCGGGGGTAGCCAGCGTTTTGGTCTCGGCACCGACGCAGTAACAGGCTTTAGTGACCTCTTATTGATCTGTTACAGTTCTGACAAGTAACTCATGATGAAGCCGTTCGTGGAGTATGGAGACTGGAAAATGTCCTCATAGATCGCCTTCCTCCTTGCACTCCATATCGCCCATGCTGTAACCACAAGGCGAGTGAACTCTTCAGCTTGTAGCATATCGTGTAGAGCAAACAACCACTGCTTCGGATTATCATGCTGGCACCTTATCACCTTTTCAACAAATTCATCTGGAGCTAAAGCCCAGATACTCCTTGACATCGAGCAATTCAACAGCGCATGTCTCCATGTGTCCGTGGCTCCGCATAGATGGCATGTATTTTCGTCGGCCATGTTTCAGTGGTGGAGGACCTCACCTGTCGGCATCGATTGCCTGGCTAGACGCCAAACAAACATCCGCAGCTTCGAGGGTACTTGTATGTGCCAGATTGCACTCCACTGCTTACTTTCCTGTAAATTTGAAGTACCTTCTTCCTCATGAAGCCATCTCTCCCTGCTGATCTTCGTTCTTAGTATCATACGGTAAGCAGAACGCACCGTGAAAACTCCCCGTCTCTCTTCATGCCATGCCCAAAAATCTGTTATGTTCCTCGTGCACAGCGATATCTTGAGGATCTCTGCAGCATCAAAAGGAGTAAAGACAACCCGTACCAGGTTTTCTCTCCATTGAGCCGAGGTAGCATCAATCAGGTCCGACACTCTTTCTGGCGGATTAGGAACAAGTGAAGTGATCGGCCTCTTGAAGTTATCACGAGGAATCCAGTTATGCTGCCAGATACTTGTCGAAGCCCCATTACCAACTCTTCGAACCACACCTCGTACAACAATGTCCCTACCATCAAGCACCGCTCGCCATATCTGAGAGGGGTGGGATCCCAACTCAGCATCCAGGAGTGAGCATTGAGGGAAATATACAGCCTTTAGCACCTTTGCACTAAGCGAGGTCTCATCGGTCATCAGCCGCCATGCTTGTCTAGCCAAGAGTGCTAGATTGAAGATCTCCAAATCACGAAAACCAAGACCACCCAAGTGCTTAGGCCTGGTCATCATATCCCATGCCACCCAACTAGGTTTCCTTTTACCTTGTTTGCTTCCCCACCAGAATTGGCGAATTATGGATGTGATACTGTCACATAAACCCCTTGGTAGACGAAAACAGGACATTGAAAAAACTGGGATCGCTTGTGCAACTGCCTTAATTAAAACTTCCTTTCCGGCCGCTGATAGTAATTTCTCCATCCAACCTTTGATCCTCTCCCATACTCGGTCCCGCAAATGCTTGAAAGTTCCATTCTTTGACTAGCCTACATCAGTTGGCATACCCAGATAACGTTCATTTAATGATTCATTTTGGACGTTTAAGGAATTCTTCACCTCTTCCTTTATAGATTCTGGACATCCTTTGCTAAAGAAGATGGAAGACTTCTCATGATTTATCCTCTGTCCCGAAGCTCTGCAATAAATATCAAGCAGGTTTGACACTTCCTCTGACCCCTCCACATTAGCCTTAAAAAGCAGCAGGCTGTCATCTGCAAATAAAAGGTGGTTAATGGTGGGCGCCGTTGGAGCCACCTTAATACCTGCGAATGATGACTGAGAACTGGATTTCAGGAGGCACGAAAGGCCCTCTGCTGCAATTAGGAATAAGTAGGGGGAGATTGGGTTTCCCTGCCGCATACCTCTTGTAAGTATAAATGAATCAAGTTTCTCTCCATTAAAGAGAACAGAAAAGGATACTGATTAGACCTTACTGTGTCAATCCACTGTTGAGAGAAACCCAATTTGGCCATGATACCTTTCAAATATGGCCATTCCAATCTGTCATAGGCTTTCATCATGTCCAATTTCAAAGCACAAAAACTATTAGATCGTGACTGTGTCCTCTTCATGAAGTGCAAACATTCATAAGCACATATGATGTTATCTGTGATGAGTCTCCCAGGCACAAAAGCAGATTGTTCCTCAGATATAATGTCAGGCAAAATAATCTTGAGTCTATTGGCAACGACTTTGGATGCAATCTTGTAGAGCACGTTGCAAAGACTGATGGGTCTAAATTGTGACAACTGGGAAGGACTTGTTACCTTTGGAATTAGGACCAGCACCGTGTCATTAATGCATTCCAGGCTTTCCTCCCCTCGCACTATTCTCAAAACAATTCTTGTAACATCTTCACCACAAATATCCCAGTTGCGCTGATAAAAATGAGCAGGAAATCCGTCTGGGCCAGGTGCTTTCGTTGGAAACATTTGGAATAAAGTTGCCTTAACCTCATCAGACGTGTATTCGGCATTAAGGCGCGCATTCATTTCCTCCGTCACTTTCCTGGTGAAAGAACATGCGGTGCCCCCATGTTTGGTTTTGGTAATTGATGACAATCTCTATGGACTAATGGTTTCCTTGAGTTGTATTTGAAGGGTTTGTCCATAGGCTTTTCTTGGAGTCCATGTGTTGGTTTCAAGGAGAGTTTGAGTTGACCAAGGTGCTATTAAGGAATCATCCAAAGATTGGTCATGCGAGTGTTGAGCTTATTGCAAGCATGTCTTGAAGAATAAGATTGTGTGATCATTCATGTCCACCTTCAAGACATCATCCAAATGAAGAGAGTTGAAAAGAGTCAACACACAAAGCGCACAAGACGTACCGAGGGATCAAGTCCCATGGTATGGTAAGCATTGTCCATTACACTTTGTGTGCTAACCCATGGTCTTCGTGAGAGTTCTTTATGGGGTTAGGTTGCGGTGTGCAAGTTCAAGTGATGTATCATGAAGAGATCAAGTGCTTGAAGCTTGCCGTCCATTGTGGTGACAATGGACTTGTGAAGATGAGCGGAAGAGTGGCTCACCCATAGTGGAGTATGGGGGAGCAATCAACTAGTCTTCATCGAGCCAACGCAATCAAGAAAGGTGGTCCATCTTGAGGAGGAGTAGATCATCATCATCTAGCTCAAGTGGACTTTGTGCTAGGCAAAGGTTTGCCCTTGATAGGTTTTCTATTTTACCGGTCTCATGGTAGTTGTGGGAGACCGGGTTATAGGATCGATTGCCGTACTATCAAGGGGGGCTCTCGATGAGTTGCTTGATCGTTTCGTTCGTAGAGAGCTCAAACCATTGCATCCTTGCATCATCCTTATTGGTTCTTGTTTGGTTCTTCTCCTTGTGAGTTTTGGAGCTTTTGGTCATTTTTATGACAAGCTCGAGTTCATCGAAAACGGAGTTCACATGCGTCTTCTATGATGTTTTCGATGTTGGAGGGTATGCCGGTTCTTCTCTGTTGGAGGTTTCTCTCCTCTCTTGTTAGGCATACCTCCTCTGCCTCTTCTTACTAACCAGTCTCTGTTTTGATGCTACTCGTTGTCTTGTATCCAACAAGCTTGAGTTTTCTCAATTCGGAGCTCATTTGCGGAAGTTATGGCAGTTCTGGTTTTATTGTTACCCCCCGTTGTCTTCTCTGCAAAATGAAGGATTGCTAGTGTTGCTGATCTAGGGCACGCGGTAGTACTGCTCTTCGGGGCGGTAGTACCGCAGGCCCTTGCGGTAGTACCGCTCTGTTGGAGCAGTACTACCGTGGCCTCAGGCCAGGCGCAGCTGCTCGAGCGGTAGTAGGGGCGGATGTAATTTTTTACATCCGCGCCCTGCGCGGTAGTACCGCGCCGTGGGGGCGGTAGTACCGTGGGCTCTGGCCAGGCTCAGCAGCATGAGCGGACGTAGGGGCGGATGTAATTTTTTACATTCGCGCCCTACGCGGTAGTACCGCTCTTCGTGTGCGGTAGTACCGTGCCGGAGTTTTTGCGCAGGTCCTCCCTCAGCGGAAGTAGGCACGGATGTAATTTATTTCATCCGCGCCCTTCCCAGGCTGAGACTTTCCTACCTTGCGGTAGTACCGCAAGGGGGCGCGGTAGTACCGCGCAAGCGGTAGTACTGCCCCCTAGTCAGGCAAGTTCCGGCCTATGCTGCTGTCACGGTAGTACCGTGGTCCTCCACGGTAGTACCGCGCAGCCTCGCGGTAGTACCGCGCCCCTGGTGCGGTAGTACCGCGTTGTGCGGGCTGAGTGAGGGGATAACGGTTGGATTTTCTCCCCTCCTATAAAAGGGGGTCTTCTTCCCCATTGAGTTTAATCTTTTTGAGCTCGTGTTCTTCCCCCATTGTTGACCTTCTTCGAGCTTGCTAACTCTCAATCCCTCCATGGATTCTTGCTAGTTTTTGAGGGAAAAGAGAGAGGAGATCTAGATCCACATTTCCACCAATCACTTTCTCCTCTATGTGAGGGGAGCCCCTTGGATCTAGTTCTTGGAGTTCTTGGTGTTCTCCTTCTTGTTCTTCCTCTCATTTTCCTCCCTAGCATTAGTTGCTTCGGTGGGATTTGAGAGAGAAGGACTTGGGCACTCCGTGTGCCCTTGCCATTGCATTTGGTGCATCGGTTTGAGTTCTCCACGTGATACGTGGAAGTTACAAGTTGAGAAGCTTATTACTCTTGGGTGCTTGGTGCCCTTGAGCTTGTTTATCTTGGGTGCTTGGGCCCCCTAGTCGGTTGGTGGTGTTCGGAGCTCAATCATTGTGGTGTAAAGCTCCGGGCAAGCGTCGGGGTCTCCAATTAGGTTGTGGAGATCGCCCCGAGCAATTTGACGGGTACCGGTGACCGCCTCCAAGGGTTGCCAAAGTGTACGGGTTCGGTGACCGCCCCCAAGGGTCGCCATTTGTACGGGTTCGGTGACCGCCCTCAAGGGTCCCTTAGTGGAATCACGGCATCTTGCATTGTGCGAGGGCGTGAGGAGATTACGGTGGCCCTAGTGGCTTCTTGGGGAGCATTGTGCCTCCACACCGCTCCAAACGGAGATTAGCATCCGCAAGGGTGTGAACTTCGGGATACATCATCGTCTCCTCGTGCCTCGGTTATCTCTTACCCGAGCCCTTTACTTATGCACTTTACTTTGTGATAGCCATATTGTTATTTGTCATATATCTTGCTATCACTTTGTTGCTTACCTTGCTTAGCATAAGTTGTTGGTGCACATAGGTGAGCCTAGTTGTTGTAGGTTTTGTGCTTGACAAATTGACCGCTAGGTTTATTCCGCATTTGTTCGAGCCTCTACCGTAATTATTTTAAAACGCCTATTCACCCCCCCCTCTAGGCGACATCCACGATCTTTCACCTGGGCACATGATCTAGCACCGCATCCATATTTTCAACTCCCTCCGAAGAGTACAAAGCTTGATAGAAACTATTAGCCATTGCCTTTAACTCATCTGGGTCAACAATGATCGCCCCCATGGAATTTTGCAGTGCCTTAATCATATTCTTCTTTCGCCGCAAGCTTGCACGAAGATGAAAAAACCTGGTATTCTTATCGCCCGCGGACAACCACTGGATCCTTGCTCGCTGACGCCACATTAATTCCTTTCTATTGTACATCTCAATTAGGCGCTCATTGATCTTGAGTTCCACGTGTGATGGTCCAGTTCTAAGCGGGTCCCCCCGCAACTGATCTAGCTGTCTTTTCAAGAGCTTAATCTCCTTTTTCACATTACCAAAAGCATCATTGCTCCATCTGCTTAGACCTGTCGCCAAGTGTCGGAGCTTGTTCCTCATGTCCTCAACTGTCAGGCAAGGCTCCGCTGCATCCATCATGGAGCCCCTCATGTGTCTCCCACATTACTTCATAACGGAACTCCGATTTTTTGTGTTGCTTTTTCATTCGCCCCATATCAACCAACAGTGCCGAGTGGTCTGAAGAAGCAGCTATCTCATGGGTGACAGCTGCTAGTGGAAACCTTGCCATCCAATCCGTGCTGACCAACGCCCTGTCCAGTCGGCATCGTGTGTATGTACCTCCAGTGACCTTCTCGAAGGTCCAAAAACGGCCCGTATAGCCCAAGTCTAGTAACATGCAAACATCAATTGTGTCTCTGAATGCCTGAATCTGTGCGTTGCTGCGTTGACCAACTCCCTCGTGCTCTTCCAGACGTAAAACTTCATTAAAATCACCAAGACAAAGCCAGGGTAAGTTGCTTGTTGTACTGATGTTCTTAAAAATTGTCCATGTTTGGTGTCGTAAGTGCGTCTGCGCCTCGCCATAAACACACGTTAGTCTCCACTTATCCTCTCCCTGCTCCTCTTCAGATACATCAAGGTGGTAAACAGAGTAACCAAGAATTTCAACTTTTATTTCATTGTTCCAAAACAAACCGATACCACCACTCCTACCTTGACTATCAACTGCATAAGCATTATCAAAACCAATAGAACTAGCTAAAGCTTCTACCCTAGAGCCTTCAATATGTGTCTCCACAATACAGAGTAGGGTAGGGGCATACTTCCTCGTAAATTCGCGAAGTTCTCGGGCTGCCGCGGGTTTGCCCGCTCCACGGCAGTTCCAGCAAAGGGCACTCATTGGGCCTGGTGGCGCTCCTCGAAGGAGCCCGCCAAACTCTTCACTGCCGAAACCTGTCCATCACTGCCATCATCTTCCTTTCGGGTCCTCTTGGGTTCTCTGTGGGGGTGGGCTGGACAAGGAAGTGCCCACTGGCACGATTGCTAGCTTATCTGCAGCATCACCCTTTGTGTTGTTGTGCACATTACCCTCCAGCGGCAGCCCAGCCAACCTCTTCCTCGTGAGATCATCCATATTAGCATCTTTGCCTTTGCCGTCCACTACCATGTCATCCTCTCTCCTTCCCGTCTCCTGATGAGCTGGGAAGTTGTTCATGTCGGCCTCGCGTCGATTGCCTGAACGCCCCCCTGTCCGGCCTCCCCTACGGCCACCTCTCCGACCTCGGCCCTCTCCAGGACCTTGGCTTGCGCGCATGGCCCAGCTAGCTCATAAATCCTGAAGACTAGAGCCGAAGGGGGATGAATCCCAGTACCATGTTCCTTATAAAGATGACCCAACATGCCACACACGGCGCACCAATCAGGCAGCTTCTCATACTTTACCCTATAGATCTGTCTTCCCCCCCCCCTCTGATCATAGACACAGCGTTCTTCAGGGGTTTAAACACATTCAGCCGGATCCACACCCTATGGAAGTTCCCCACAAAATCATGAGACGGTTGTTCTGTGAATAGCACTTCCCCCACCTTTGCGGCTAGTGGAGTAACCAGGTGAGCAAACAGATCTGGAACATGATCCATATGTCAATCGTCTCCAGCTTGATGGATGAAGGTTTTGAGACCCCATCATAAGGCGCAAGAAGCACTGCATCCCCTCGGAAATTCCAAGGTCCCTCATGCATAACTCTCTCCCAATCTCCTAAACAGGACAGTTGAACTGAGTACAGATTATCTTCCAAGGGCTTAAATTTGGCCTCCTGTGCTATATTCCATGCTGACCGCATGTTTCTGTAGAACCACGTCTGACTGTATGATTTGGAGGTGTTTACCCTAGCCAGAGCAATCCATCTGGGTCCCTGTGGAGGCGCATCTTTCTCATCAAAGATCACATCATCAAGATCTTCTTCCTTCAGCCCAAGTTCTGCCATCATCCGCTCGACATCGCTTGCGCCCGAGGAGCCCGAGGCCCCTTCAGCCGCCATCAGAAGAACCTTACCCGATGCAAAAGTGACCGGGTATATTGGGGAGACCCTAGAACCACCGTTCCCTGCCTAACCTCGCGCGAGAAGAGTGCGACGGAGGAAGACAGAGAGAGATCGCTGATAGGGAAGGAAAAGCGATCTACTCGACGGCATCGTAGTCGCCGCCGCGAGAAACAAAAACCC
>NC_057803.1:161848230-161855492 GCF_018294505.1 Triticum aestivum | reverse complement strand
TCCTAAACAGGACAGTTGAACTGAGTACAGATTATCTTCCAAGGGCTTAAATTTGGCCTCCTGTGCTATATTCCATGCTGACCGCATGTTTCTGTAGAACCACGTCTGACTGTATGATTTGGAGGTGTTTACCCTAGCCAGAGCAATCCATCTGGGTCCCTGTGGAGGCGCATCTTTCTCATCAAAGATCACATCATCAAGATCTTCTTCCTTCAGCCCAAGTTCTGCCATCATCCGCTCGACATCGCTTGCGCCCGAGGAGCCCGAGGCCCCTTCAGCCGCCATCAGAAGAACCTTACCCGATGCAAAAGTGACCGGGTATATTGGGGAGACCCTAGAACCACCGTTCCCTGCCTAACCTCGCGCGAGAAGAGTGCGACGGAGGAAGACAGAGAGAGATCGCTGATAGGGAAGGAAAAGCGATCTACTCGACGGCATCATAGTCGCCGCTGCGAGAAACAAAAACCCTAACTCGAGGGAACTGCACTTTTCCTTTATCTAGAAAAAACTGGGCTTTTTTGGCCCAACTAGAGGCTCGAGGGTTTTTATAGTGGTTAGCCTGGAGTTAATTGCACAGAAGTACCACAATTCAGGCATCACATGCAGATTGGTACCACGATTGCTAATTTTTGCGTGTCAGTACCAACATTGGTCCAAATTTTTGCAAATTGGACTAAAACGCGTATTTATACGTATTGACGCCCGATCCGACAGGTCGGGCCCACCCGTCAGGTGCCACGCTGGCCAATCGGCGCGTGCCCGCGTGCTGACTAGGACGAGCCGGTGCGCTGCTGTCCTAACCGGTCTGGTCGCACCAGCTCCAGCCCGGCCGCACCATTCCCCTCCCCCTCCTCCTCCTCGCTCGAACCCTAGTCCATGGCGTCGGCGATTCCGCCAGTCGGCGGTGAGGGCGTCCACGGCGGCGGCGAGGGCGTCCACGGCGGCGGCGAGATGCCGTTCTGGCCTCCTAGCGGAACGGTTGGCGTCGACGGGGATGGCGGCGACGAGTCCAGCTCCGCGTACTCGACCGACGACGAGGAGTCGATGTTACTCACCATGGAGCAGCGGTTGCGGTTGGCGCATCAGTGGGTGGCGAACCCTAGCAGCAGCCATGAGTTGACGCATGGACTTGGCGGCGTGCTGTAAGTACCCTTGTCCTACTCCTCTGATTCATCCAATTGGGCATTTTTAGGGTTTGTTCATCTTCTGCTTTATCTAGTTGGGGATTAGGTTTTATCCAATTGAAGTGACTAGACTAACCTAGTAAGATAGTGTATTGCACTCTCAATTTAGTTCAATTACTGTGGCTCTCCAAATTGTTCTGTACTGTTTGGTACTGTAATTTAAGCTGTTTTGTACTTTACTATTGCTCTCCAAAATTTGCTTTTGTGCTAAATTAGTAAATAATAGACTTACAGGTTACTTTAAATTGTAATGTACTGTACTGTTGCTCTCCAAATTAAGAGTAATTATAATGAATAAATGAAATTTAATTTTTTCTATAGTTTGGATGAAGACATTTGGCAAGTAAGGATCCATTTTGATGCAAGAGAACCATTGGAGATGAAGCTGTGTGGTTCAGATATTACTTATCTGAATTTGGTTGCAGTGATGGAAACCCAAGGATTTAATGCATATGATTGTTTGTTTCACATTGAAAATCCATCTTTAGGAGAGAAAGGGCTGGATTTGGTAGACAGTCATGCAGAATTACAGATGATAAAGAGGAAGATCCAGGACAAATTGGTGCTTAATTTGCTAGTCAGGGCTTGTCCACCCCCTGATACTGATTTTGAGAGGCAGCATTTTGAAAAGTCAGACTTGTCCACTGTTGTGTACCAAGAGCCTGTTGTTTATGATCTGAGTGAGCCTCCTATCTTAGCTGTTGATCAGGAAGGAGTAGTCTTTGAGAGTCAATGTAGCACACATCACCCTGTTGCTCCTGCTGGTGTTTGCACACAAGAAAGCAGAAATGCAACTAACAAGTTGAAAGCAGTTTTGGAAGAAGAAGAAGAGGGATACCAAGGATTTGAGGCTTATGAGGACAGTGATTCCTCTGATGAGGATGGTCAAATTGGAAGTGACCCTAATTACATGGTTGATGAAGAAGATGTAGAGGTGGAAGAGGGAAAGAGGCAGAGAGAGCTAGAAGTACAAGAGGAAGAATCAGATGATGATCAATCAGAAGAGGAAGAAATGCTGCATTATGAGGGTGACACTGAAGTTGAGGACCCATTTGAGGTAGAGGAAGATAGGACTTTTGAACAAGAAGAAGAAACTATAGTTGAACCTGTAAAGAAGAAGCAGAAGCTGCCAGTTAGAAGAGGCCCAACCACTAGGTCACATTGTAGTGAGCTACCAGAGGTTGAACCTGATTTCAGACCATCATCAGATGAAGAAGAGGAGGGGTTGTTGAGGGAGAGTGATGATGATGGTTTTCAGCCACTCTCTTTTGTCCTACAAAAGAAAAGGAAGAGTAGGGCAAAGAAAAGGCCTCCTAGGAAGTGGTACAATGAGAAAATGGAGCAACCACATGAGCAACTATGTATGAAGTTGTGTTTTAGGGATCAGCATCAATTCAGAGAAGCTTTGTTGAATTTGCACGTCACCCAGGCCAGGAATTTCAGGTATCACAGGAATTCAGATCAGAGGATAATTGTTGAGTGTACAGATAAAAAATGCCAGTTCTCAATGGTGGCAGCAGTTATAAAAGGGGAGAAAACATTTGTAATTAAGAAGATGAGACTAGAGCACACTTGCCCTAGTACCACTGAGACCACCAGGGTTAGTGCTAAGTGGCTAGCACAGAAATATGAGCATCTCTTTAGATCTGATATAACTACTGGTATTCAGACTATAATTGATGCATGCAATGAAAAATATGGTGTAGATGTGCCCAAGTGCATGGCATATAGGGCAAAGAACATAGCTATTGATGCTGTGTTAGGAGATCACAGGAAGCAATATCCTAGGCTTAAAGACTATGCTCAGACTGTCATGGACACAAACCCTGGGAGTAGAGTAATAGTCACTACTGTTACTCCAGTACCTAATGCAAAAATACCCCACCCAGGCCCAAGATTCCATGCCATGTTTTTTTGCCTTAATGGAGCAAGGGAGGGGTTTCTCAATGGGTGTAGGCCTTTCATTGGTTAGTTCTTGAACCTTGTGTGAACCATTTACATATCTGCAGCTTATCTGCAGCATCACCATTTGTGTTGTTGTGCACATTACCCTCCAGCGGCAGCCCAGCCAACCTCTTCCTCGTGAGATCATCCATATTAGCATCTTTGCCTTTGCCGTCCACTACCATGTCATCCTCTCTCCTTCCCGTCTCCTGATGAGCTGGGAAGTTGTTCATGTCGGCCTCGCGTCGATTGCCTGAAGGCCCCCCTGTCCGGCCTCCCCTACGGCCACCTCTCCGACCTCGGCCCTCTCCAGGACCTTGGCTTGCGCGCATGGCCCAGCTAGCTCATAAATCCTTGAAGACTAGAGCCGAAGGGGGATGAATCCCAGTACCGTGTTCCTTATAAAGATGACCCAACATGCCACACATGGCGCACCAATCAGGCAGCTTCTCATACTTTACCCTATAGATCTGTCTTCTCCCCCCCCCTCTGATCATAGACACAGCGTTCTGCAGGGGTTTAAACACATTCAGCCGGATCCACACCCTATGGAAGTTCCCCACAAAATCATGAGACGGTTGTTCTGTGAATAGCACTTCCCCCACCTTTGCGGCTAGTGGAGTAACCAGGTGAGCAAACAGATCTGGAACATGATCCATATGTCAATCGTCTCCAGCTTGATGGATGAAGGTTTTGAGACCCCATCATAAGGCGCAAGAAGCACTGCATCCCCTCGGAAATTCCAAGGTCCTAAACAGGACAGTTGAACTGAGTACAGATTATCTTCCAAGGGCTTAAATTTGGCCTCCTGTGCTATATTCCATGCTGACCGCATGTTTCTGTAGAACCACGTCTGACTGTATGATTTGGAGGTGTTTACCCTAGCCAGAGCAATCCATCTGGGTCCCTGTGGAGGCGCATCTTTCTCATCAAAGATCACATCATCAAGATCTTCTTCCTTCAGCCCAAGTTCTGCCATCATCCGCTCGACATCGCTTGCGCCCGAGGAGCCCGAGGCCCCTTCAGCCGCCATCAGAAGAACCTTACCCGATGCAAAAGTGACCGGGTATATTGGGGAGACCCTAGAACCACCGTTCCCTGCCTAACCTCGCGCGAGAAGAGTGCGACGGAGGAAGACAGAGAGAGATCGCTGATAGGGAAGGAAAAGCGATCTACTCGACGGCATCGTAGTCGCTGCCGCGAGAAACAAAAACCCTAACTCGAGGGAACTGCACTTTTCCTTTATCTAGAAAAAACTGGGCTTTTTTGGCCCAACTAGAGGCTCGGGGTTTTTTGTAGTGGTTAGCGTGGAGTTAATTGCACAGAAGTACCACAATTCAGGCATCACATGCAGATTGGTACCACGATTGCTAATTTTTGCGTGTCAGTACCAACATTGGTCCAAATTTTTGCAAATTGGACTAAAACGCGTATTTATACGTATTGACGCCCGATCCGACAGGTCGGGCCCACCCGTCAGGTGCCACGCTGGCCAATCGGCGCGTGCCCGCGTGCTGACTTGGACGAGCCGGTGCGCTGCTGTCCTAACCGGTCCGGTCGCACCAGCTCCAGCCCGGCCGCACCATTCCCCTCCCCCTCCTCCTCCTCGCTCGAACCCTAGTCCATGGCGTCGGCGATTCCGCCAGTCGGCGGTGAGGGCGTCCACGGCGGCGGCGAGGGCGTCCACGGCGGCGGCGAGATGCCGTTCTGGCCTCCTAGCGGAACGGTTGGCGTCGACGGGGATGGCGGCGACGAGTCCAGCTCCGCGTACTCGACCGACGACGAGGAGTCGATGTTACTCACCATGGAGCAGCGGTTGCGGTTGGCGCATCAGTGGGTGGCGAACCCTAGCAGCAGCCATGAGTTGACGCATGGACTTGGCGGCGTGCTGTAAGTACCCTTGTCCTACTCCTCTGATTCATCCAATTGAGCATTTTTAGGGTTTGTTCATCTTTTGCTTTATCTAGTTGGGGATTAGGTTTTATCCAATTGAAGTGACTAGACTAACCTAGTAAGATAGTGTATTGCACTCTCAATTTAGTTCAATTACTGTGGCTCTCCAAATTGTTCTGTACTGTTTGGTACTGTAATTTAAGCTGTTTTGTACTTTACTATTGCTCTCCAAAATTTGCTTTTGTGCTAAATTAGTAAATAATAGACTTACAGGTTACTTTAAATTGTAATGTACTGTACTGTTGCTCTCCAAATTAAGAGTAATTATAATGAATAAATGAAATTTAATTTTTTCTGTAGTTTGGATGAAGACATTTGGCAATTAAGGATCCATTTTGATGCAAGAGAACCATTGGAGATGAAGCTGTGTGGTTCAGATATTACTTATCTAAATTTGGTTGCAGTGATGGAAACCCAAGGATTTAATGCATATGATTGTTTGTTTCACATTGAAAATCCATCTTTAGGAGAGAAAGGGCTGGATTTGGTAGACAGTCATGCAGAATTACAGATGATAAAGAGGAAGATCCAGGACAAATTGGTGCTTAATTTGCTAGTCAGGGCTTGTCCACCCCCTGATACTGATTTTGAGAGGCAGCATTTTGAAAAGCCAGGCTTGTCCACCGTGGTGTACCAAGAGCCTGTTGTTTATGATCTGAGTGAGCCTCCTATCTTAGCTGTTGATCAGGAAGGAGTAGTCTTTGAGAGTCAATGTAGCACACATCACCCTGTTGCTCCTGCTGGTGTTTGCACACAAGAAAGCAGAAATGCAACTAACAAGTTGAAAGCAGTTTTGGAAGAAGAAGAAGAGGGATACCAAGGATTTGAGGCTTATGAGGACAGTGATTCCTCTGATGAGGATGGTCAAATTGGAAGTGACCCTAATTACATGGTTGATGAAGAAGATGTAGAGGCGGAAGAGGGAAAGAGGCAGAGAGAGCTAGAAGTACAAGAGGAAGAATCAGATGATGATCAATCAGAAGAGGAAGAAATGCTGCATTATGAGGGTGACACTGAAGTTGAGGACCCATTTGAGGTAGAGGAAGATAGGACTTTTGAACAAGAAGAAGAAACTATAGTTGAACCTGTAAAGAAGAAGCAGAAGCTGCCAGTTAGAAGAGGCCCAACCACTAGGTCACATTGTAGTGAGCTACCAGAGGTTGAACCTGATTTCAGACCATCATCAGATGAAGAAGAGGAGGGGTTGTTGAGGGAGAGTGATGATGATGGTTTTCAGCCACTCTCTTTTGTCCTACAAAAGAAAAGGAAGAGTAGGGCAAAGAAAAGGCCTCCTAGGAAGTGGTACAATGAGAAAATGGAGCAACCACATGAGCAACTATGTATGAAGTTGTGTTTTAGGGATCAGCATCAATTCAGAGAAGCTTTGTTGAATTTGCACGTCACCCAGGCCAGGAATTTCAGGTATCACAGGAATTCAGATCAGAGGATAATTGTTGAGTGTACAGATAAAAAATGCCAGTTCTCAATGGTGGCAGCAGTTATAAAAGGGGAGAAAACATTTGTAATTAAGAAGATGAGACTAGAGCACACTTGCCCTAGTACCACTGAGACCACCAGGGTTAGTGCTAAGTGGCTAGCACAGAAATATGATCATCTCTTTAGATCTGATATAACTACTGGTATTCAGACTATAATTGATGCATGCAATGAAAAATATGGTGTAGATGTGCCCAAGTGCATGGCATATAGGGCAAAGAACATAGCTATTGATGCTGTGTTAGGAGATCACAGGAAGCAATATCCTAGGCTTAAAGACTATGCTCAGACTGTCATGGACACAAACCCTGGGAGTAGAGTAATAGTCACTACTGTTACTCCAGTACCTAATGCAAAAATACCCCACCCAGGCCCAAGATTCCATGCCATGTTTTTTTGCCTTAATGGAGCAAGGGAGGGGTTTCTCAATGGGTGTAGGCCTTTCATTGGTTAGTTCTTGAACCTTGTGTGAACCATTTACATATCTGCAGCTTATCTGCAGCATCACCCTTTGTGTTGTTGTGCACATTACCCTCCAGCGGCAGCCCAGCCAACCTCTTCCTCGTGAGATCATCCATATTAGCATCTTTGCCTTTGCCGTCCACTACCATGTCATCCTCTCTCCTTCCCGTCTCCTGATGAGCTGGGAAGTTGTTCATGTCGGCCTCGCGTCGATTGCCTGAA
>NC_057803.1:161830029-161847315 GCF_018294505.1 Triticum aestivum | reverse complement strand
CATCCCCTCGGAAATTCCAAGGTCCCTCATGCATAACTCTCTCCCAATCTCCTAAACAGGACAGTTGAACTGAGTACAGATTATCTTCCAAGGGCTTAAATTTGGCCTCCTGTGCTATATTCCATGCTGACCGCATGTTTCTGTAGAACCACGTCTGACTGTATGATTTGGAGGTGTTTACCCTAGCCAGAGCAATCCATCTGGGTCCCTGTGGAGGCGCATCTTTCTCATCAAAGATCACATCATCAAGATCTTCTTCCTTCAGCCCAAGTTCTGCCATCATCCGCTCGACATCGCTTGCGCCCGAGGAGCCCGAGGCCCCTTCAGCCGCCATCAGAAGAACCTTACCCGATGCAAAAGTGACCGGGTATATTGGGGAGACCCTAGAACCACCGTTCCCTGCCTAACCTCGCGCGAGAAGAGTGCGACGGAGGAAGACAGAGAGAGATCGCTGATAGGGAAGGAAAAGCGATCTACTCGACGGCATCGTAGTCGCCGCCGCGAGAAACAAAAACCCGAACTCGAGGGAACTGCACTTTTCCTTTATCTAGAAAAAACTGGGCTTTTTTGGCCCAACTAGAGGCTCGAGGGTTTTTATAGTGGTTAGCCTGGAGTTAATTGCACAGAAGTACCACAATTCAGGCATCACATGCAGATTGGTACCACGATTGCTAATTTTTGCGTGTCAGTACCAACATTGGTCCAAATTTTTGCAAATTGGACTAAAACGCGTATTTATACGTATTGACGCCCGATCCGACAGGTCGGGCCCACCCGTCAGGTGCCACGCTGGCCAATCGGCGCATGCCCGCGTGCTGACTAGGACGAGCCGGTGCGCTGCTGTCCTAACCGGTCCGGTCGCACCAGCTCCAGCCCGGCCGCACCATTCCCCTCCCCCTCCTCCTCCTCGCTCGAACCCTAGTCCATGGCGTCGGCGATTCCGCCAGTCGGCGGTGAGGGCGTCCACGGCGGCGGCGAGGGCGTCCACGGCGGCGGCGAGATGCCGTTCTGGCCTCCTAGCGGAACGGTTGGCGTCGACGGGGATGGCGGCGACGAGTCCAGCTCCGCGTACTCGACCGACGACGAGGAGTCGATGTTACTCACCATGGAGCAGCGGTTGCGGTTGGCGCATCAGTGGGTGGCGAACCCTAGCAGCAACCATGAGTTGACGCATGGACTTGGCGGCGTGCTGTAAGTACCCTTGTCCTACTCCTCTGATTCATCCAATTGGGCATTTTTAGGGTTTGTTCATCTTCTGCTTTATCTAGTTGGGGATTAGGTTTTATCCAATTGAAGTGACTAGACTAACCTAGTAAGATAGTGTATTGCACTCTCAATTTAGTTCAATTACTGTGGCTCTCCAAATTGTTCTGTACTGTTTGGTACTGTAATTTAAGCTGTTTTGTACTTTACTATTGCTCTCCAAAATTTGCTTTTGTGCTAAATTAGTAAATAATAGACTTACAGGTTACTTTAAATTGTAATGTACTGTACTGTTGCTCTCCAAATTAAGAGTAATTATAATGAATAAATGAAATTTAATTTTTTCTGTAGTTTGGATGAAGACATTTGGCAATTAAGGATCCATTTTGATGCAAGAGAACCATTGGAGATGAAGCTGTGTGGTTCAGATATTACTTATCTAAATTTGGTTGCAGTGATGGAAACCCAAGGATTTAATGCATATGATTGTTTGTTTCACATTGAAAATCCATCTTTAGGAGAGAAAGGGCTGGATTTGGTAGACAGTCATGCAGAATTACAGATGATAAAGAGGAAGATCCAGGACAAATTGGTGCTTAATTTGCTAGTCAGGGCTTGTCCACCCCCTGATACTGATTTTGAGATGCAGCATTTTGAAAAGCCAGACTTGTCCACTATGGTGTACCAAGAGCCTGTTGTTTATGATCTGAGTGAGCCTCCTATCTTAGCTGTTGATCAGGAAGGAGTAGTCTTTGAGAGTCAATGTAGCACACATCACCCTGTTGCTCCTGCTGGTGTTTGCACACAAGAAAGCAGAAATGCAACTAACAAGTTGAAAGCAGTTTTGGAAGAAGAAGAGGGATACCAAGGATTTGAGGCTTATGAGGACAGTGATTCCTCTGATGAGGATGGTCAAATTGGAAGTGACCCTAATTACATGGTTGATGAAGAAGATGTAGAGGTGGAAGAGGGAAAGAGGCAGAGAGAGCTAGAAGTACAAGAGGAAGAATCAGATGATGATCAATCAGAAGAGGAAGAAATGCTGCATTATGAGGGTGACACTGAAGTTGAGGACCCATTTGAGGTAGAGGAAGATAGGACTTTTGAACAAGAAGAAGAAACTATAGTTGAACCTGTAAAGAAGAAGCAGAAGCTGCCAGTTAGAAGAGGCCCAACCACTAGGTCACATTGTAGTGAGCTACCAGAGGTTGAACCTGATTTCAGACCATCATCAGATGAAGAAGAGGAGGGGTTGTTGAGGGAGAGTGATGATGATGGTTTTCAGCCACTCTCTTTTGTCCTACAAAAGAAAAGGAAGAGTAGGGCAAAGAAAAGGCCTCCTAGGAAGTGGTACAATGAGAAAATGGAGCAACCACATGAGCAACTATGTATGAAGTTGTGTTTTAGGGATCAGCATCAATTCAGAGAAGCTTTGTTGAATTTGCACGTCACCCAGGCCAGGAATTTCAGGTATCACAGGAATTCAGATCAGAGGATAATTGTTGAGTGTACAGATAAAAAATGCCAGTTCTCAATGGTGGCAGCAGTTATAAAAGGGGAGAAAACATTTGTAATTAAGAAGATGAGACTAGAGCACACTTGCCCTAGTACCACTGAGACCACCAGGGTTAGTGCTAAGTGGCTAGCACAGAAATATGATCATCTCTTTAGATCTGATATAACTACTGGTATTCAGACTATAATTGATGCATGCAATGAAAAATATGGTGTAGATGTGCCCAAGTGCATGGCATATAGGGCAAAGAACATAGCTATTGATGCTGTGTTAGGAGATCACAGGAAGCAATATCCTAGGCTTAAAGACTATGCTCAGACTGTCATGGACACAAACCCTGGGAGTAGAGTAATAGTCACTACTGTTACTCCAGTACCTAATGCAAAAATACCCCACCCAGGCCCAAGATTCCATGCCATGTTTTTTTGCCTTAATGGAGCAAGGGAGGGGTTTCTCAATGGGTGTAGGCCTTTCATTGGTTAGTTCTTGAACCTTGTGTGAACCATTTACATATCTGCAGCTTATCTGCAGCATCACCCTTTGTGTTGTTGTGCACATTACCCTCCAGCGGCAGCCCAGCCAACCTCTTCCTCGTGAGATCATCCATATTAGCATCTTTGCCTTTGCCGTCCACTACCATGTCATCCTCTCTCCTTCCCGTCTCCTGATGAGCTGGGAAGTTGTTCATGTCGGCCTCGCGTCGATTGCCTGAAGGCCCCCCTGTCCGGCCTCCCCTACGGCCACCTCTCCGACCTCGGCCCTCTCCAGGACCTTGGCTTGCGCGCATGGCCCAGCTAGCTCATAAATGCTTGAAGACTAGAGCCGAAGGGGGATGAATCCCAGTACCGTGTTCCTTATAAAGATGACCCAACATGCCACACATGGCGCACCAATCAGGCAGCTTCTCATACTTTACCCTATAGATCTGTCTTCCCCCCCCCCTCTGATCATAGACACAGCGTTCTGCAGGGGTTTAAACACATTCAGCCGGATCCACACCCTATGGAAGTTCCCCACAAAATCATGAGACGGTTGTTCTGTGAATAGCACTTCCCCCACCTTTGCGGCTAGTGGAGTAACCAGGTGAGCAAACAGATCTGGAACATGATCCATATGTCAATCGTCTCCAGCTTGATGGATGAAGGTTTTGAGACCCCATCATAAGGCGCAAGAAGCACTGCATCCCCTCGGAAATTCCAAGGTCCCTCATGCATAACTCTCTCCCAATCTCCTAAACAGGACAGTTGAACTGAGTACAGATTATCTTCCAAGGGCTTAAATTTGGCCTCCTGTGCTATATTCCATGCTGACCGCATGTTTCTGTAGAACCACGTCTGACTGTATGATTTGGAGGTGTTTACCCTAGCCAGAGCAATCCATCTGGGTCCCTGTGGAGGCGCATCTTTCTCATCAAAGATCACATCATCAAGATCTTCTTCCTTCAGCCCAAGTTCTGCCATCATCCGCTCGACATCGCTTGCGCCCGAGGAGCCCGAGGCCCCTTCAGCCGCCATCAGAAGAACCTTACCCGATGCAAAAGTGACCGGGTATATTGGGGAGACCCTAGAACCACCGTTCCCTGCCTAACCTCGCGCGAGAAGAGTGCGACGGAGGAAGACAGAGAGAGATCGCTGATAGGGAAGGAAAAGCGATCTACTCGACGGCATCGTAGTCGCCGCCGCGAGAAACAAAAACCCTAACTCGAGGGAACTGCACTTTTCCTTTATCTAGAAAAAACTGGGCTTTTTTGGCCCAACTAGAGGCTCGAGGGTTTTTATAGTGGTTAGCTTGGAGTTAATTGCACAGAAGTACCACAATTCAGGCATCACATGCAGATTGGTACCACGATTGCTAATTTTTGCGTGTCAGTACCAACATTGGTCCAAATTTTTGCAAATTGGACTAAAACGCGTATTTATACGTATTGACGCCCGATCCGACAGGTCGGGCCCACCCGTCAGGTGCCACGCTGGCCAATCGGCGCGTGCCCGCGTGCTGACTAGGACGAGCCGGTGCGCTGCTGTCCTAACCGGTCCGGTCGCACCAGCTCCAGCCCGGCCGCACCATTCCCCTCCCCCTCCTCCTCCTCGCTCGAACCCTAGTCCATGGCGTCGGCGATTCCGCCAGTCGGCGGTGAGGGCGTCCACGGCGGCGGCGAGGGCGTCCACGGCGGCGGCGAGATGCCGTTCTGGCCTCCTAGCGGAACGGTTGGCGTCGACGGGGATGGCGGCGACGAGTCCAGCTCCGCGTACTCGACCGACGACGAGGAGTCGATGTTACTCACCATGGAGCAGCGGTTGCGGTTGGCGCATCAGTGGGTGGCGAACCCTAGCAGCAACCATGAGTTGACGCATGGACTTGGCGGCGTGCTGTAAGTACCCTTGTCCTACTCCTCTGATTCATCCAATTGGGCATTTTTAGGGTTTGTTCATCTTCTGCTTTATCTAGTTGGGGATTAGGTTTTATCCAATTGAAGTGACTAGACTAACCTAGTAAGATAGTGTATTGCACTCTCAATTTAGTTCAATTACTGTGGCTCTCCAAATTGTTCTGTACTGTTTGGTACTGTAATTTAAGCTGTTTTGTACTTTACTATTGCTCTCCAAAATTTGCTTTTGTGCTAAATTAGTAAATAATAGACTTACAGGTTACTTTAAATTGTAATGTACTGTACTGTTGCTCTCCAAATTAAGAGTAATTATAATGAATAAATGAAATTTAATTTTTTCTGTAGTTTGGATGAAGACATTTGGCAATTAAGGATCCATTTTGATGCAAGAGAACCATTGGAGATGAAGCTGTGTGGTTCAGATATTACTTATCTAAATTTGGTTGCAGTGATGGAAACCCAAGGATTTAATGCATATGATTGTTTGTTTCACATTGAAAATCCATCTTTAGGAGAGAAAGGGCTGGATTTGGTAGACAGTCATGCAGAATTACAGATGATAAAGAGGAAGATCCAGGACAAATTGGTGCTTAATTTGCTAGTCAGGGCTTGTCCACCCCCTGATACTGATTTTGAGATGCAGCATTTTGAAAAGCCAGACTTGTCCACTATGGTGTACCAAGAGCCTGTTGTTTATGATCTGAGTGAGCCTCCTATCTTAGCTGTTGATCAGGAAGGAGTAGTCTTTGAGAGTCAATGTAGCACACATCACCCTGTTGCTCCTGCTGGTGTTTGCACACAAGAAAGCAGAAATGCAACTAACAAGTTGAAAGCAGTTTTGGAAGAAGAAGAGGGATACCAAGGATTTGAGGCTTATGAGGACAGTGATTCCTCTGATGAGGATGGTCAAATTGGAAGTGACCCTAATTACATGGTTGATGAAGAAGATGTAGAGGTGGAAGAGGGAAAGAGGCAGAGAGAGCTAGAAGTACAAGAGGAAGAATCAGATGATGATCAATCAGAAGAGGAAGAAATGCTGCATTATGAGGGTGACACTGAAGTTGAGGACCCATTTGAGGTAGAGGAAGATAGGACTTTTGAACAAGAAGAAGAAACTATAGTTGAACCTGTAAAGAAGAAGCAGAAGCTGCCAGTTAGAAGAGGCCCAACCACTAGGTCACATTGTAGTGAGCTACCAGAGGTTGAACCTGATTTCAGACCATCATCAGATGAAGAAGAGGAGGGGTTGTTGAGGGAGAGTGATGATGATGGTTTTCAGCCACTCTCTTTTGTCCTACAAAAGAAAAGGAAGAGTAGGGCAAAGAAAAGGCCTCCTAGGAAGTGGTACAATGAGAAAATGGAGCAACCACATGAGCAACTATGTATGAAGTTGTGTTTTAGGGATCAGCATCAATTCAGAGAAGCTTTGTTGAATTTGCACGTCACCCAGGCCAGGAATTTCAGGTATCACAGGAATTCAGATCAGAGGATAATTGTTGAGTGTACAGATAAAAAATGCCAGTTCTCAATGGTGGCAGCAGTTATAAAAGGGGAGAAAACATTTGTAATTAAGAAGATGAGACTAGAGCACACTTGCCCTAGTACCACTGAGACCACCAGGGTTAGTGCTAAGTGGCTAGCACAGAAATATGATCATCTCTTTAGATCTGATATAACTACTGGTATTCAGACTATAATTGATGCATGCAATGAAAAATATGGTGTAGATGTGCCCAAGTGCATGGCATATAGGGCAAAGAACATAGCTATTGATGCTGTGTTAGGAGATCACAGGAAGCAATATCCTAGGCTTAAAGACTATGCTCAGACTGTCATGGACACAAACCCTGGGAGTAGAGTAATAGTCACTACTGTTACTCCAGTACCTAATGCAAAAATACCCCACCCAGGCCCAAGATTCCATGCCATGTTTTTTTGCCTTAATGGAGCAAGGGAGGGGTTTCTCAATGGGTGTAGGCCTTTCATTGGTTAGTTCTTGAACCTTGTGTGAACCATTTACATATCTGCAGCTTATCTGCAGCATCACCCTTTGTGTTGTTGTGCACATTACCCTCCAGCGGCAGCCCAGCCAACCTCTTCCTCGTGAGATCATCCATATTAGCATCTTTGCCTTTGCCGTCCACTACCATGTCATCCTCTCTCCTTCCCGTCTCCTGATGAGCTGGGAAGTTGTTCATGTCGGCCTCGCGTCGATTGCCTGAACGCCCCCCTGTCCGGCCTCCCCTACGGCCACCTCTCCGACCTCGGCCCTCTCCAGGACCTTGGCTTGCGCGCATGGCCCAGCTAGCTCATAAATCCTTGAAGACTAGAGCCGAAGGGGGATGAATCCCAGTACCGTGTTCCTTATAAAGATGACCCAACATGCCACACATGGCGCACCAATCAGGCAGCTTCTCATACTTTACCCTATAGATCTGTCTTCCCCCCCCCTCTGATCATAGACACAGCGTTCTGCAGGGGTTTAAACACATTCAGCCGGATCCACACCCTATGGAAGTTCCCCACAAAATCATGAGACGGTTGTTCTGTGAATAGCACTTCCCCCACCTTTGCGGCTAGTGGAGTAACCAGGTGAGCAAACAGATCTGGAACATGATCCATATGTCAATCGTCTCCAGCTTGATGGATGAAGGTTTTGAGACCCCATCATAAGGCGCAAGAAGCACTGCATCCCCTCGGAAATTCCAAGGTCCCTCATGCATAACTCTCTCCCAATCTCCTAAACAGGACAGTTGAACTGAGTACAGATTATCTTCCAAGGGCTTAAATTTGGCCTCCTGTGCTATATTCCATGCTGACCGCATGTTTCTGTAGAACCACGTCTGACTGTATGATTTGGAGGTGTTTACCCTAGCCAGAGCAATCCATCTGGGTCCCTGTGGAGGCGCATCTTTCTCATCAAAGATCACATCATCAAGATCTTCTTCCTTCAGCCCAAGTTCTGCCATCATCCGCTCGACATCGCTTGCGCCCGAGGAGCCCGAGGCCCCTTCAGCCGCCATCAGAAGAACCTTACCCGATGCAAAAGTGACCGGGTATATTGGGGAGACCCTAGAACCACCGTTCCCTGCCTAACCTCGCGCGAGAAGAGTGCGACGGAGGAAGACAGAGAGAGATCGCTGATAGGGAAGGAAAAGCGATCTACTCGACGGCATCGTAGTCGCCGCCGCGAGAAACAAAAACCCTAACTCGAGGGAACTGCACTTTTCCTTTATCTAGAAAAAACTGGGCTTTTTTGGCCCAACTAGAGGCTCGAGGGTTTTTATAGTGGTTAGCTTGGAGTTAATTGCACAGAAGTACCACAATTCAGGCATCACATGCAGATTGGTACCACGATTGCTAATTTTTGCGTGTCAGTACCAACATTGGTCCAAATTTTTGCAAATTGGACTAAAACGCGTATTTATACGTATTGACGCCCGATCCGACAGGTCGGGCCCACCCGTCAGGTGCCACGCTGGCCAATCGGCGCGTGCCCGCGTGTTGACTAGGACGAGCCGGTGCGCTGCTGTCCTAACCGGTCCGGTCGCACCAGCTCCAGCCCGGCCGCACCATTCCCCTCCCCCTCCTCCTCCTCGCTCGAACCCTAGTCCATGGCGTCGGCGATTCCGCCAGTCGGCGGTGAGGGCGTCCACGGCGGCGGCGAGATGCCGTTCTGGCCTCCTAGCGGAACGGTTGGCGTCGACGGGGATGGCGGCGACGAGTCCAGCTCCGCGTACTCGACCGACGACGAGGAGTCGATGTTACTCACCATGGAGCAGCGGTTGCGGTTGGCGCATCAGTGGGTGGCGAACCCTAGCAGCAGCCATGAGTTGACGCATGGACTTGGCGGCGTGCTGTAAGTACCCTTGTCTTACTCCTCTGATTCATCCAATTGGGCATTTTTAGGGTTTGTTCATCTTCTGCTTTATCTAGTTGGGGATTAGGTTTTATCCAATTGAAGTGACTAGACTAACCTAGTAAGATAGTGTATTGCACTCTCAATTTAGTTCAATTACTGTGGCTCTCCAAATTGTTCTGTACTGTTTGGTACTGTAATTTAAGCTGTTTTGTACTTTACTGTTGCTCTCCAAAATTTGCTTTTGTGCTAAATTAGTAAATAATAGACTTACAGGTTACTTTAAATTGTAATGTACTGTACTGTTGCTCTCCAAATTAAGAGTAATTATAATGAATAAATGAAATTTAATTTTTTCTATAGTTTGGATGAAGACATTTGGCAAGTAAGGATCCATTTTGATGCAAGAGAACCATTGGAGATGAAGCTGTGTGGTTCAGATATTACTTATCTGAATTTGGTTGCAGTGATGGAAACCCAAGGATTTAATGCATATGATTGTTTGTTTCACATTGAAAATCCATCTTTAGGAGAGAAAGGGCTGGATTTGGTAGACAATCATGCAGAATTACAGATGATAAAGAGGAAGATCCAGGACAAATTGGTGCTTAATTTGCTAGTCAGGGCTTGTCCACCCCCTGATACTGATTTTGAGAGGCAGCATTTTGAGAAGCCAGACTTGTCCACTGTGGTGTACCAAGAGCCTGTTGTTTATGATCTGAGTGAGCCTCCTATCTTAGCTGTTGATCAGGAAGGAGTAGTCTTTGAGAGTCAATGTAGCACACATCACCCTGTTGCTCCTGCTGGTGTTTGCACACAAGAAAGCAGAAATGCAACTAACAAGTTGAAAGCAGTTTTGGAAGAATAAGAAGAGGGATACCAAGGATTTGAGGCTTATGAGGACAGTGATTCCTCTGACGAGGATGGTCAAATTGGAAGTGACCCTAATTACATGGTTGATGAAGAAGATGTAGAGGCGGAAGAGGGAAAGAGGCAGAGAGAGCTAGAAGTACAAGAGGAAGAATCAGATGATGATCAATCAGAAGAGGAAGAAATGCTGCATTATGAGGGTGACACTGAAGTTGAGGACCCATTTGAGGTAGAGGAAGATAGGACTTTTGAACAAGAAGAAGAAACTATAGTTGAACCTGTAAAGAAGAAGCAGAAGCTGCCAGTTAGAAGAGGCCCAACCACTAGGTCACATTGTAGTGAGCTACCAGAGGTTGAACCTGATTTCAGACCATCATCAGATGAAGAAGAGGAGGGGTTGTTGAGGGAGAGTGATGATGATGGTTTTCAGCCACTCTCTTTTGTCCTACAAAAGAAAAGGAAGAGTAGGGCAAAGAAAAGGCCTCCTAGGAAGTGGTACAATGAGAAAATGGAGCAACCACATGAGCAACTATGTATGAAGTTGTGTTTTAGGGATCAGCATCAATTCAGAGAAGCTTTGTTGAATTTGCACGTCACCCAGGCCAGGAATTTCAGGTATCACAGGAATTCAGATCAGAGGATAATTGTTGAGTGTACAGATAAAAAATGCCAGTTCTCAATGGTGGCAGCAGTTATAAAAGGGGAGAAAACATTTGTAATTAAGAAGATGAGACTAGAGCACACTTGCCCTAGTACCACTGAGACCACCAGGGTTAGTGCTAAGTGGCTAGCACAGAAATATGATCATCTCTTTAGATCTGATATAACTACTGGTATTCAGACTATAATTGATGCATGCAATGAAAAATATGGTGTAGATGTGCCCAAGTGCATGGCATATAGGGCAAAGAACATAGCTATTGATGCTGTGTTAGGAGATCACAGGAAGCAATATCCTAGGCTTAAAGACTATGCTCAGACTGTCATGGACACAAACCCTGGGAGTAGAGTAATAGTCACTACTGTTACTCCAGTACCTAATGCAAAAATACCCCACCCAGGCCCAAGATTCCATGCCATGTTTTTTTGCCTTAATGGAGCAAGGGAGGGGTTTCTCAATGGGTGTAGGCCTTTCATTGGTTAGTTCTTGAACCTTGTGTGAACCATTTACATATCTGCAGCTTATCTGCAGCATCACCCTTTGTGTTGTTGTGCACATTACCCTCCAGCGGCAGCCCAGCCAACCTCTTCCTCGTGAGATCATCCATATTAGCATCTTTGCCTTTGCCGTCCACTACCATGTCATCCTCTCTCCTTCCCGTCTCCTGATGAGCTGGGAAGTTGTTCATGTCGGCCTCGCGTCGATTGCCTGAACGCCCCCCTGTCCGGCCTCCCCTACGGCCACCTCTCCGACCTCGGCCCTCTCCAGGACCTTGGCTTGTGCGCATGGCCTAGCTAGCTCATAAATCCTTGAAGACTAGAGCCGAAGGGGGATGAATCCCAGTACCGTGTTCCTTATAAAGATGACCCAACATGCCACACACGGCGCACCAATCAGGCAGCTTCTCATACTTTACTCTATAGATCTGTCTTCCCCCCCCCCTCTGATCATAGACACAGCGTTCTTCAGGGGTTTAAACACATTCAGCCGGATCCACACCCTATGGAAGTTCCCCACAAAATCATGAGACGGTTGTTCTGTGAATAGCACTTCCCCCACCTTTGCGGCTAGTGGAGTAACCAGGTGAGCAAACAGATCTGGAACATGATCCATATGTCAATCGTCTCCAGCTTGATGGATGAAGGTTTTGAGACCCCATCATAAGGCGCAAGAAGCAATACATCCCCTCGGAAATTCCAAGGTCCCTCATGCATAACTCTCTCCCAATCTCCTAAACAGGACAGTTGAACTGAGTACAGATTATCTTCCAAGGGCTTAAATTTGGCCTCCTGTGCTATATTCCATGCTGACCGCATGTTTCTGTAGAACCACGTCTGACTGTATGATTTGGAGGTGTTTACCCTAGCCAGAGCAATCCATCTGGGTCCCTGTGGAGGCGCATCTTTCTCATCAAAGATCACATCATCAAGATCTTCTTCCTTCAGCCCAAGTTCTGCCATCATCCGCTCGACATCGCTTGCGCCCGAGGAGCCCGAGGCCCCTTCAGCCGCCATCAGAAGAACCTTACCCGATGCAAAAGTGACCGGGTATATTGGGGAGACCCTAGAACCACCGTTCCCTGCCTAACCTCGCGCGAGAAGAGTGCGACGGAGGAAGACAGAGAGAGATCGCTGATAGGGAAGGAAAAGCGATCTACTCGACGGCATCGTAGTCGCCGCCGCGAGAAACAAAAACCCTAACTCGAGGGAACTGCACTTTTCCTTTATCTAGAAAAAACTGGGCTTTTTTGGCCCAACTAGAGGCTCGAGGGTTTTTATAGTGGTTAGCCTGGAGTTAATTGCACAGAAGTACCACAATTCAGGCATCACATGCAGATTGGTACCACGATTGCTAATTTTTGCGTGTCAGTACCAACATTGGTCCAATTTTTTGCAAATTGGACTAAAACGCGTATTTATACGTATTGACGCCCGATCCGACACCGAGGACAAAGAGCTTTGGTTGCTGCACTCGGTGGTGACGGGGGGCAATCCCCTTGGCCTCTGCGCTGTGTCACCAGGCGCGCCCTTCACGTTCGCGTGCCCCGGCGCCAGGGATGGTGAGGTGCACGTCGAGCGGTGGGAGGACAAGGGGGAGGTCGCGGGGTCCGTGGTGGCCATACGTGCACACTCTTCCCGCCTTGCATCCATTGCCATGTCTTGCGACGGCCGGCTCGTGGCCACAGCTAGCGTCAGGGGCACCCTCGTGCGCGTCTTCAGCGCCACTGACGGCGCGTTGCTCCAAGAGGTAAGTGGCGGCGCATAGATCTTAGATCGCCGGTAGTCAACGATGCCTATCAAATTATGTCTTTTTTTAACGGTATCAGATTATGTTTTGTCAAATTTTGTTCAAAGGAAAATTGAAATAAAAACAAATAAATAAGAAGTAGAAATCATGCATACGCAAAGCTGTCTATCTTTCCAAGGATAGAAGAAAATAGAATGATTGTAAGGGAGGGTATAACACATGGCACAAACACAAGATGACATGTAGGTCAACTGGTCAAGTAATGGAAATGAAAAGCAATTGACTAAATCTACTGATTATAGCTCAATCCAATACCTTGTGCAATTCTACAAGGTTATGCCTTGAAATGATTATTTTTTTTGTCCTCTGCAATCTGGTTATTGAAAACTCTCAGTTGCTCATCATCCTGAACATAAAAGGAAGTATCACACAGCTGTAAAGATAACAGCATCGTCCAAACTAGGAGGGCTTGTAGTTAGTACGTTTTCAGATCAGCAGGAGAGTGCAATCAACACTAGGAATAACATAATACTATTTTTGGAGACTAAAATGGTGTAAACTTACCTTTGGAAAAGGAATATAGAATTTAATTCCGAAGAGTTTCGCTATGCCACTGGACTTTGAAGGTTTCCGCCCTTGTAGTCCCCCTTACCAGCCTCTTCAAGGATGATGTCTGAAAAAAATACAAATTTCAATTAAGTACAAATTTTTAGCCATTGCTATGCTAATGCCACCATAAATGAAACCAACTCTCCAAGTCATTATTGCAAAGAAAAGTAGCTCACAGGAACAATGTAAATTCGACTGCAGAACATCATGCAACAAGGAAGAGAATGACCCAATTATGTTTTCTACCTACTTCGCTAAGGTAGAGCATTTGTTAGGTTAACAATGAAAAGCACTGCCTATTCTGGAGGGTGCATTTAAATTGTGGTGGCTTCATAAAAGCACTTCCATTATGCTAGTTTTTTACATATAAACCTACGGCAAGATTCTTCTGATAGTTGTGACAGCAATATTTTACTAGATTTGATAATTATTCTCTGCAGCCAACTAGATTTGATAACAATTCTCTGCAACCAACTGTAGGTTTGTTAATCGTTCTCTGCAACTATCTACAGTTTAGTGCAGTGCAGTGCAGTGCAGTGCAGTTTAACAGCAACCTGCCACCAGGCAGTCTTTGCCAGACCTGTCTGGAGTTGGGCACCTGGTAAGGCCGGCCAACCTGGATCAGCTAAGACAAACATTGTTTCGAGTTTCGACCAGGTCAGGCCAGGCCTTGCTTGCTAGCAGGCTTATAATGTTGCACTTACTCTCACCTTGATCTGGCACAGGGACTAAGCATATATGGGATTGCTTTTGTATTTTCTTCAAAAAATAAAAATGATGTGAGGTCATGCAAGTAGCATACCAAGTGGTCAACTGCTAACTTATCCAGCTATATCAAACTTATCCCTTACTCTGTGCTAATAATGTGGGATGAGCACAATGAACAGAGCCCATGGGAATATTTAGCAGGTTAGGTTAAGCAGTGTATACATGTTATCAATGCTAAAAGTTTCTTTCATTCCCAGAGTCACCCATCACTGGTAATACAAAACAAATGAGGGAACGGCCAAATGAGAATACAAAAGAGCAAGGGAAAATAGCATGATACTTTTGCAGGTCTCTTCCGGTTGAAGGCCTCATAGATGCAATAAACTAGGCAGTAGGCACATACTGTGCCATAACTTATACCTAGATGGCTAGATGAGCACAAGAGACAATTAAAAAGCTAGATGGGAGAATGAGAATGTTTTCTCAATCAGTTGTAACAGAGAAAAACCACGAAACAAACACATTCTTGAATAGATTAGCAAGAAATTACCAGTGGGGACAGGCGAGAGAGATTGTGAAACACCAGCTCGGGTTTGACTTTAATCCGTAGTACTCATTCTTAGTTGTTCCAAGAAGATCTTTCCATGTTTAAAAGAAGAAGAAAAACTTCCTGTTGTGAATTTAAGTTCTAGCATTTGTGCACATTGAGTTCTTCACGCATATGTTTCAAGAAAATGCAAAAACAAAATGTGTTCAGTACACACATTGCATCTTATTTAGGGTATGAGCTAATGGGTAAATAACTTTTCCATGTCTGTGTCCCTGTTAGCTGAGGAGAGGCCGAGACGGAGCAGACATCCACTGCATCGCCTTCTCTCCGGATTTAAAATGGTTGGCGGTCAGCAGCGACAAGGCGACCGTGCACGTGTTCAGCGTCAATGTCGATTTGCCAAGCCTGACACCGGAGGACAGCAACGGTCCCGGCGGTCTCCTAGCAGCCCCGGCGCCGTCGTCTCCAGCAGTAGCTACAGCCAACAAGAGGTCGTCGCTGTCGTTCGCTGGAGGTAATATACTCATAACTCACACGTGTGAGTCCAGGTCTCCAAGCACAAAGTTTATGTTGATTCCTGCATATCTATGTGCATGAGGAACTGAAGGTTGACATCCAAATCCTGCAGGATTCTTGCCGGGCTATTTCAGTTCAGAATGGTCGTCGACTCAGATCCGCGTCCCTGAAGGCACCAAGTACTTGGTCGCGTTCAGCAGTCAGCCAAACACCCTTCTCATCCTCGGCATTAATGGACGGTTGGTCAAATATATACTACTGTACTTGAATTTGCCCTTGCTCTTTTGAGTTTATTTGCTCCGAACTGAAGTGCACTGTTCTAGTCGAGCTTATTTGTGACACTTTTCGCGTGACATTTTGCGGCTGTGGTTTGTGCAGCTTCTACCGGTGCCGATTCGACCCGGAAAAAGGAGGCGTAGTGGACGTGCGGCACAAAGGGACGCCTTGTGGGAGTGAGGAACAAGACGTGGAGTGCATCAACTTCATGAATCCGAGCAAGAAAACATCTAATTCGAAGCCATCATATGGCAGCTAGCCTTGTTATCTTTGCTTTCTTCATCTTCGTCTGTCTTAGGGATGCAGATTTGGAACCTCCAGGGTATCCTTTGATCCTACTTATAGTTCAACTAAATGAACTAACTTTTCAGAATTCACCTCACTTTTGAAAAAATAGTTCATTTGGTTGAACCAAAAAAGTATCGGAGGGTATCCTTTAGATTCAACATTTGCATCCCCAGTCTGTCAGAACAGTAATAAATGCACTACTGTCTGCGGCCCTACACCATTTTGGAACGGTGCATGATTTTGTTTTTGTTCAATGCATTTTGTTACTGTTGTTTGGTGCGTACGCACGTCTGTTTGCTAGCAGTCGGCACTTGCACTCATGATCATGATCTGATGGACATGGTGACAACCTCCCCCACCCCGACTAATCTGGATCAGATCGACCACATCTCCCAAGTATTCTGGGGTGCACTGTTAAACAAGGATGTGTTCTGGGACGAGAACCTTGTAGAGGACACTCAGATTATGGCGGCGTATCATTGCCTTCTCTTTGCATCAATCATCTCTAAAAGAAAATGGCAGGTTGAGGGACAGAGAAGATCAGAAGATTGAATACTTGGCAAAAGAAAGGACTACTAACAATGATGCCTATGGTGAGAAACACATCCCCACTGTGCTTACTTCTGCTAATGATAAAATTGGTACTATTGCACATGATGTGGGAATATGGTTGATTATGATATCAACCTTATTAAAATAGTTGAGCTGGTCAGGGTGGACATGTGGGTTAAAAATAAATTTAATAAAAACTCAACCCCTATTAAGGAGATGAGATTTGTGATTGAAACTAGGGAAAATACTATTAAAGATTTAATTGGGGGTGGGTGTGATATAGAAGGGGATCATCTTAAGCACTTATTTTCTCGTAAGAAAGGAAAAAACAAAAGCAACTTAACAAATGTCTTGCTGGGATAAGTCGTAAACAAGGAGATTCTCAGTTTTGGTCCAAAGTCCAAACTGATTAGGTATCAAGAACATTTCCTGTCTCCATGCAGGTTTGTGGTGGAAATGGGCAAAATATGAGATTTTGGAAGGACTGGTGGGTTGGTAATAAACCTCTTAAGGAAATTTCCTCAGGTTATATAATATGTGTTTTGAGAAAAATGGATTGGTTAGTGATCTGTCAGACAGAGGGCTTGATTGTGTTCAATTTAGAAGAGCACTTCACGGCTATTCTCTGGAGCTCTGGAACCACATCAAATCTGTTTGTGATGGGGTGGTGTTAACAGATCAAAAAGATGTCATTAGGTGGACTTTGACAAAAAAATGGAATATATATTGTTAAATATTATTATAGATATCTGATTTAAAATGGGATAAATTATCCACATAAATTTATGAGGAAAATTAAAATGCCTCCCATAGTGAACGCTTTTCTCTGGTTGGTGCTCTGAAATAGCATCCTTACCAAAGACAATCTGCTCAAGAGGGGATGTGGAGATAAAAGTTGCCCTTTCTGTGGGAGAGATGAGAGTGGAAGTGCCTATGGCACTTATTTATATTTTGGTATGATGACAATGTGGTCAGAAGAACTAATATCGGTTCCTAAAAGTTTACTCTGGATATTGGTTCCATGAAGATCGTGTTGGAGTTG